>NC_080706.1:41945000-41946097 GCF_943734765.1 Anopheles ziemanni | reverse complement strand
CAAAAAATAGGCCACTTTTTGTATAACCTGTTCCGTGTTATTCTTTTTTTGCCTGCGATTCTTTTTAGGATTGGGAAATTTCAAGCAGGCAAATGCAGCTGGTTAGGAAAACAAGATACAAACGTACACACAGCCATGTTCCTACTGCGTTCAAGTTGGTGAGATGTTTTCTTTGGCTCACATTGAGAAACCGTGTCGTTCGAGAGCGTTCCCGCCGGGGGAAACTTCTCTGTAACAATCTGTTTTCCTGCTTGGCAATCCTGATCCATCCCGAAGTATGCGGGCTATGCTTAACGTTCCCAAGAGTTTGCGGTTCATGTTCTATCATGAAGTTTTTGGTTGTTGTGAGTATCTCTTCTTTTGTACTATTCTTATTGTGAGCATTGCATCTCTGCCTCATTGTTTGCAACAAGAAAAAACACGCCTGAAGCCTTTCTCTGATACTCAGCACCGAATTGCGTGCGTCGCTGTGCTGTTTCCAGTTGACCACTTTAAGCGTAATATAATCTCAAATCATAACAAAAAAGAACACATCAGCACAGGCCGGGAAAAGAATAGTAACTCTACCAAGCATGGTTAAAGGAAACATTATAGCTTTATAGCTTTTCTAAATGAATACATGCCATCAAGTAGTGAGCGAAGATTTTCAGATAGCAGTTTAGCTAATATTTATTATCCCTACGTGTGTGTTGAATAATGCTTAGGCGCAAAACACACTGTCCTTCTATTACACAAAAATGTTGAAATGTAGAATTGTAGAAAATTGTCCTTTTCGAACGAGAAACCACAGCCAGCCTCACTCAGCTTCGAAAAAGAAAATGCAAATGAAGTCCAGACAAGGCAAACTTGCAATAACACATTCCAAGAATTCATTCTTGATACAACATCATACAGAAATCTTAACTTGCAGCGAAAACCAACTTGGCAAACCTTTTTTATCTACTTCGGATTCTCTTCATTTCGAGTGCTGGTCGGTTGCGTGTATTCAAGGGATATAGTCTTAGCATACACCATGAGTATTGCTTTTGACCTTTAAGCTTTGGGCGGAGCGAAAAAAGAAGCGTAAAATGAAACGTTAGAAACTAAGCGCTTTGGAA